>NC_141070.1:45740416-45747916 GCF_041138505.1 Cibotium barometz | reverse complement strand
TACCAATCACTTGGTGGTTGTCATTCAATTAATCAAGCAAGTCTCTAGTTTATGTTGTCCCAACTTATGGGGTATATCTTTGCCTAGCAAAGGTAGAGGCCTTATGGCTCTCGTAAAAAGAGAGAGAGAAAGTTATATTAACGCCTGCAAAAGACCCAAAGGGTCTATGAGATTAAAAAGTGTTACAATACATCCATGCAGTGACGACATCACATAGTGGTGAGGTTACCTAATTAAAAAAGACTCAACCTCTCAAGTCCAAGCCCACTATGTGGTCAACAGGGACAAATGCGTCTCCTCCTCATCTATGACAGTCTACATCTACCTCCCTAGTGAAGCATTCACGTGTCTCTGAAGGATTTCTCGAATCTGAAGCTATCATGCGAAAAGGAGCCTCGGTATTTTCTTGTGTATATATAGCAGAGTTACACGCCTCTCTCTCTTCTTCTCTATTGCTGTGTTTTTCTGCAGTACACTTGCTCTTGAGTTTCAGATTTTGTCTTCATCTCCGCTGCATATTCTGACATGGTATCAGAGCTCTAGGCTCTTGATAAATCTTGGGAACTGTGTGAGCAAGAGAGGGGCTGTTTTGTTGCTGATTGGTGGACAGTTCTAGACCGTTGGGGAAGAGGAGAAGCAAGAGGAAGGCGGGCTGATTTGCTGGACAGCCACTTGCAAGTTTAAGTTCTTCTTTTTTCCCACCCACCCACCCACCCTTTTTAGTTACACCCCCGCAATGGCAGATTTACTTGAGATGGCTGAGAGGCATGTGAAGATCCCGACACTTGCAAGTTTAAGTTCTTCTTTTTTCCCACCCACCCACCCACCCTTTTTAGTTACACCCCCGCAATGGCAGATTTACTTGAGATGGCTGAGAGGCATGTGAAGATCCCGACACTCCCCACGTTCCCAGTGGACCGTCAGTTAGATGGGAACAACTATGGCATATGGAAGGTAATGATGGAATCTATTTTGGAGTCTTACGACCTTGCTGATTTCATTGTTGTTGGGGTTCCACGGCCGGAGTCAGAGGAAGGGGAGTTACCCTCGATTTGGAAGGAAAGCGAGGCACATGCACAGTTGTGGGATCGTGTCAACGCCAGGGTCCGTTCTTTCATTTTCCTCAGCTGCACACCGTAGGTAATCAATCATATCAAGCATATGACGCTAGCCAGAGGTATATGGCAGCATTTGGCTTCTCTCTATAGCAGGGTATCGCCCATGAAGAGGATTTCCTTGGAAGTACAAATGCAGGTGATGAATCCTACAAAGTCATCGACGATGCGGGACCACATCAACAAGCTGCAGGCTCTTCAGCAAGGAGTTCTTCAAGCTGGGAAGGAGGATATGGCCATCACGTTGCTGTCGCATTTGCCCTCTCAGTACTCGGCATTCTACTCTTCTTTGATTACCAGTGTGGCACGCTCAGCACCATCACATGGGAGAAGCTTGTGCCCATGATCTTTACCAGGAGGAAAGATTCACAAACCCTCCACAGGGCGGAGCTTCAACGGCCTTAACTGGCCAATGGTTGAAAGACCGTAACAACAAAGACAAAGGGAAGGCTTCATCGGAGAAGTCTTCTGAGAAGATGTCCGATGCAGACCGCGAGAAACTGAAGGCAAAGAGGACCTGTAATGATTGTGGCGAGAGAGGCCACTATTGGAGGCAGTGTCCCAAGTAGAGCACCGAGAAGGGTGCAGAATCCTCAACAGCAACCGTGAAGACTCCAGCTTTTGTGCACCTGGAGGTGATGGACACCGATGTTTCATTTTCTTCGGGTAGGGAGGAGGTTGGAGGACTCTCCGCTACGGATACTCGGGAGTGGATTCTAGACATTGGTGCTTCCAGGCACATGACTCCTTCCCGTTCAGCTTTACAAGATCTCTGCAGGTATTCTAGTCACATTCTTACTGGGGATACATCCACTATCCAAGTTCACAATGAGGGCAGGTTGGAGACAGTTCCTGATGGCAAAGGGAGGAAGCATTCCTCCCAAGTGTTGTATGTTCCATCACTTGGTTTTCATCTATTGTCAGTGCATCAAGTTTGCAAGACTAGCATACGGGTGGAGTTTGATGAGCATTTTGTTGCTCTCCGGGACAAAGCAACAGGCCAGGTAGTTTGGGAAGGTGGAGTGGAGAATGGAGTTTACAAACTTTCAGCACTCTCTCCCAGGTCCTCAGTTTTGTGATGAGTGGCAGTCTGGTAATGGCCACTTAAGTGTCGATACGCTGCAGGTACGGGCTTTTCGGAACCAGATGGTGAATAGCTTACCAGTTGATGGCGGCAGTTGGCAGGAACTTTCCTGTCATGTGCATGATTACCCATGGACATATCCTGAAGCTAGTCCAGAAGGAGCAGCCAAAAAAAGATCAATTAGAACCAAAATTTAGGAGCATGTTGTGCAGATTTAGTAGTATGGACTTGGAGAAGGACAAGGTTGACCTGTCAGCTGCATAGGACCTGTCAGCTGCAAGGAGAACAGGCGGAGCAGCGTTTATGGGTTTTATGTCCAGTCAGCTGGCCGACTGTTGGTCGGCCAGTACTTTATTTGTCCAAGAGGCCTATATAAAGGCATGTTTGCTCATTGTTGTATTCATTCACTCCCTTATGGAGTGGGTCCTTAGAGTAGGACTGTTTTGGTGTATTCCACCTTTTCAAGAAGGCAACCTATGGTTGTAGATGTAGGGTACCTTTTTGTACCATATGAATATACTGAATTTCCAGCTATCTCTCTCTCTCTACTCTCCCTTCTGTCTGCGTTTTTGCATCAGCATGTTCTAAGTGGTGTTTAGGACTGAAAGAAGACTCTTTGAGCTTCCGCATGTTACATTGGTATCAGAGCATCAGGCTCAGCAAAGCTAAACACTGATTCAGTCTCATATGATGGTGTCCAGGTCCAAGGTACAGGAAAGTGCACGCGTACGAAGCCCAAGGCAAGGAACACAAGATCGGGAAGAGCTCCTAGGAGGTTTGTTGGTGGTGTTCCACAAAGCCAGAGGGAATGGCAGTCCTGTGAGCCAGATAAGTTCTCGGGCAACAGTCCCAAGGGAGGATTATTCTCCAAGGGTTTCAGAGAAAAGGGTTGCCAGAGATGGATGGATGACAAAGGGACTTCGGGAAAAAAAGGGGATGATGACAGTCACCCAAGAACAGGTTGGAATCCCATCATCAAGTTTAGCAGAGGGGGATGTCATGTGCATGATTGCCCATGGACATATCCTGAAGCTAGTCCAGAAGGGGCAGCCAGAAAAAGATCAGTTAGAACCAGAATTTAGGAGCATGTTGTGCAGATTTGGCTAGTATTGACTTGGAGAAGGACAAGGTTGACCTGTCAGCTGCATAGGACCTGTCGGCTGCAAGGAGAACAAGCGGAACAACGTTTATGGGTTTTATGTCCAGTCGGCAAACACTTTATTTGTCCAAGAGGTCTATATAAAGGCATGTTTGCTCATTGTTGTATTCATTCACTCCCTTATGGAATGGGTCCTTAGAGTAGGACTGTTTTGGTGTATTCCACCTTTTCAAGAAGGTAGCCTATGGCTGTAGATGTAGGGTACCTTTTTGTACCATATGAGTATACTAAATTTCCAGCTATCTCTCTCTCTCTCTACTCTCCCTTCTGTTTGTGTTTTTGCATCAGCATGTTCTAAGTGGTGTTTAGGGCTGAAAGAAGACTCTCAGAGCTTCCGCGTGTTACATTTCCACTACAGATGTTGGTAGTTCTTGTGTTCGTCAGTCAGAGGATACTTTACAGGTAACCTATGCTCTGATGTCTCATAGCATTCGAGAAAAAGAAATTCCTGTAGTTGAGGAAGTTCTTTCCACAGGGACCTATTGGAAAGCCAGGCAGGTGGCAATTGATTACTTGCAGAAGGAGGTGGATGTTACACATTCTCCAGGCTTTGTGGTTCCGAATTCAGAGGGGGTGGTTTACAAGTTTCCAAAGGCCTTGAGTGGTCTTCCGCAGGTTTCCAGGACTTGGCATCCCACCGTAATAGGTGTTGATCCTTGTGAGCAGCATGATGCCTCCTTGACTCGGAAGCAAAATAGTTCATTGATTTGGTTGATGCATACCAGATTGGACGAGAGCTTCTTGATGAGGAAGTTGAGCTCATGTTTGCAGAGGACTCTTTGGGAGGTAGCATTGCATATCTTGTCGTTTCTACAGCATGCGAAGGATCTTGGACTCTTTTACACAGGAGGGGGGTTGATGGATGGAGTGACTCAGATTGGGGAGGAGAGCCAGACACGAGGACCTTGACATCAAGCTATAGTTTTTCCCTTGGCTGACGAGCAGTTTTATGGAGCAGTAAGAGGCAGCCATCTATTGCCTTGTCGTCGACAGAGGCAGAGTACTGGGCTGCTTGTGGTGCTGCTTGCGAGGTGGTGAGGTTGCAGAGGTTACTTGGCGAGATCGGGTTTCCACTGGAGGAACCCACAGTCATCCAGAGGCATTTTGTTCGTGAAAAGATTGTTGCTGATGACATCTTGCCAGAGTTCTATTCAACGGAGGACAGTGCGGTGGACCTCTTCACGAAGTCTCTACCTCACGCTATGCTCCGACGGCACTCCAGCTCCCTGGGGTTGGTTTCACATCCAGGAGCTGAGAGGGGGTGTTAGCAATCATTTCTTGTCTGTATATTTACACCAGTGTCTCTGTTGTGGGTGTGCCCACCTGATTTAGGTGTTTTCTCATTTTTTCCCCCTCTCCATATTTTTCCCTATTTTTCCTCAAGTGTGGGAGGCTGTTCTGTGGCTCCTGGCTGATCCAGACACTGGCCGACTATTGGTCTGAGTGTTCTGTATGCTGGCCGGCTGTCTTTGCCTCTCCTTGATCTTCCCTGAGTGCTGGGGCCGACAGAGGTTTGCTGGCCGATTGGATGTGGGAGCAAGTCGTGAGCCTGTAGTTGCTATCGATCGCTTTTTGGGCTGGCCGACTGGCTCTTAGGGGCCATATAAAATGGCCCCTAGCCCCCATACACATAGTATTCAGATTTCGGGATTTTCTTGTGTATATATAGCAGAGTTACACGCCTCTCTCTCTCCTTCTCTATTGCTGTGTTTTTCTACAGTACACTTGCTCTTGAGTTTTCAGATTTTGTCTTCATCTCCGCTGCATATTCTGACATGAACTTGTAGAAGGAATGGATGATAAAGTGAGAAATGTGAGGCCTCCTTATATAGTGCATGAATGAACTGACCGACTGCCTCTAGGGACAGGCCGACTACCCACGACTTAATAAATCAAGGAGAAATTACATAAAATGCCCAATAAATGGGACAACCTCAAATACACTGAGATGCATAAATTCTAACACCCCCTCTGTAGCTCATAGTGTGCACGAGTCTAAAGAAGATAAGCTAATAAAGATGCAACCATGGACCCTCCAGCACCGCGAATACTGGAATCACCGTGGAGAAAGCATCCGCCAACCTGTTTCCTCGAAACAAAATGCCACCACGAACAGCAAGAAACTTTGTTTGGCTACGAATTCCCACACAAGTGTGCAATGAACTCCAAGAATAGATGATGAGAGCTGCTAGGCACACCGCGCCCATAATCCCCAACAGTGGGTGGAAAACACATCACGTTCCAAAAGCCTCGAACAATGAACTCGGAACAGATCAAGTCCATAATCTCTGCTATACCAAAGATAACCATGTCTTGCTAGATGTCTAATGCTTGGAACTCAAAATCACAGTCCCCATGCACCAGTAAGTGGAGCTGCAATCAGCCCCCCCTCCTCTCCACAAGCCTCCTTTGGTTGGAAGCACATGTGTACTAGATAAGTACACCATCTGGGTCCTCCGGTGCCGGAAGAGCCTTGGGAACCCTAGAAGTGATACTAGAATCTGTATCATTGTCGTGTATGTGTCTTTGCCCTTTCTCTGAGATGAAGCCTGGCCCTTGGTCTAGTCCTTCTTCTTGGACAAATGTCCTCTTTTCCCACAAGAGAAGCAGCGACTCCAACCTTTCTTCTGAAATGAGGAAAGTGCTTGGTCAGAACTATTGACTGACACCTTCAACTTACCTTGTGAAACGAGGACGGACTCTTCCTCCAAAAGTACGGAGCTAGGATCATCAAAATCCAACTGAGTGGATGTGACCTGGCACCGCAAAGATCAAGAAATCACATGATAGTCCGGGGGAAGCTTGGTGAGGATAAGTGCAACCAGCTAAGCAGAGAACAAAGCAGCACCCATAGCCGGTAACTGGTCTTGGATAACCTTGGCCTACATGAGAAACAACTGCATGAAACTACCTTTAGGGAATAACAAACCATAGAGTTGCCCTTACAAGGTAACTGCCCTCATCGACGAATCTCGAGCAAAGAGATCCTCCAATTTAGACCGTAACTGATGACCACTGATGAGAGTTGTCCGCACAAGCACTGAATGCACCTTCAAATCCCGATTCTCTCAGTCTTGTAATTCCGCAACGAATTCATCCTCTTGATCCTAAGTCCACCTCCTAGATTTATGAGGATGCTCAGCTTCCTCTCAATACCCTGAACAATATCCCACAAACCCTTGTGGATGAACCAGATCCACATTTGAAGCTTCCGACGGGCATAGTTGGGTCCTTTCAACTTGTGATCCTTGTTCGTAGAGGGGGGAGCCATATCCACAGCAACAAGAAACACAAATCTCAGCTCTCGAAAGACTCCTCTCAAGTGCATTCCAACAAAGCGAGGCTCCAGAACCAATCAGTCCCCTCTCAAACCTGAGAGAGACACAGGCTGGACAGCAACAAAACAATCCAAGAAACTACCAGGAACCTCCTACCGGAAGGCGCCGACAGCAGCAAAAGGGATGGCTCGACCAGAAAATGCAGCACGGCAGTAAAATGCAGCAACTGAAGCAAAACACAGCCTGTAGGGCTGGCCGACAGCAGCAAGAGGGCTGGCTGGACCAGAAAACGCAGCAAGAGCAGAATAGAAGACGAGGAGCAGTTTGCATAAGGATGGAGCAGCCTGAACCTAAGCGAATGATACCATGTTGGAGAATGCACAGGCGGAAGCATAAACAAAACTAGAGAGAGAGTAGAGAGAGCTTCTGGACAAGATCACCTTTTATAATAGCTTGAAGCTTTACAATGGCAATATCCAACAAGAGAATGTCGAACTCGTGCAAGGAATGGACGATAAAGTGAGAAATGGAAGGCCTCCTTATATAGTGCATGAGTGAACTGGCCGACTGTCTCTAGGGACAGGCCGACTACCGACTACCCATGACGTCATAAATCAAGGAGAAATTACATAAAATGCCCAATAAATGGGACAACCCCAAATACATTGAGATGCATAAATTATTAAATTCTAACACATTCCTTATGCATGCTGCAGTTCTCCCTCCACTTAACTGGCATGACATCAACCAGTTCTATTTAGAAGGTGGCCATGCAAAGGCCCCTTATTCCTAAGGTTTTGTACATACCCGCCGATTTATTCTTATTCCTGGGTTGGGCGGAGACACATCTATTGGGCATATATC